>NW_022280146.1:331793-347266 GCF_004355925.1 Anarrhichthys ocellatus
GTGTGTGTGTGTGTGTGTGTGTGTGTGTGTGTGTGTGTGTGTGTGTTCATTCCTCCTGAGTGATGACGGCATAGCGAGGCCTGGAGCGCTGCCAAGTGCTTTCATTCACACCTGATTAGATCACTCTGACCTGGATAACACGCAGCGCTCCGCTCGGCAACACGCTGCCACACGAGCCTTTTGTGTGGCTGCTCCCGCCACCACTGAGGCCATGTTAAAGCAGATACCTTGGCGGATGTCAGGACGGCAGTCGCTGCACCTAATCGCATCCATCGCCATCAACTTGTATGTGGTTTCCTCACCTGATCCCCGTCACCGCTACATGTAGAGCCATACGCATGTGTTCTCCACTGTGTAGGCAAAGCTAGAGACAACCCTTTAGAGTCGTTGATGCCAGCATATCTTTCTTTTCCTGCTGTCAGACACGAAGCATGGACGCAGTGTATTTGTAGAAAACTGTGACGAACAAAAGGTGCAGAATTGTTGAAGTCAGACTCCAGCTGGATTTATACTTTGGGCTTGTCCTTGTTTCCAACATTGTGTTATAACGGAGAAGGTTAACGGAATGCTTATTGTGAATGGTTGTCTTGATGACATGAGGGGCTGTGTGTTAGCGTATCCCTTCATGTCTGGTACTACGAACTGCTTTCATATTTATGCATACGAGTTTTTAGGGTGTACGCATTATGCATGCTAACTATGCCAAATGTTGAAATATAATGTGTGCATTCCTGGTAAATGTTGAAAAAGAAGCAGCCAATCTTTTTACATACATTATAAGATTTATTTACTTTGTCTGTCAAGGCCACGCAGGGGATAACTAACTCTCCATAAAATACAACAAATACACTTTCAACAACTCCATAACGATGTATTTTGTATGTATTTTTGCTTCCTGCAGAAGTCAGTTGGGTTTTGTTGTGGTATATGAAATGCACATGGCTTGAGCCTTCGCGCAATTCAATCTGGAGCATATTGTGTAACAGCTGATTAAAGTGTGTCTAGATGTTTGAAATGTTTTTGATGCAATACATTAAGGTTTCATTTAATGCCTTCAATGAAATGGAATGATAATCAAGTTAGATTTTCTCTCTGCAGACATACGCCCTTCATTCAGTCTGTAAAAATACAAAAGCTAACCTGAAAGCCACAGTTTACCAGCATCCCGTCTTTGTGCTCAGCTCAGTCAGGCTAGAAACATCCCATCTATATGCTGGACACTGACATCTCCTCACCTGATTCTGCTTTACAGATCTAAAGGGTTCCTGAAATGTTGGACTGCTCCTTTAAGGAATACAAGATTTAAAGTTATGAGTGAGTTGATGAAAGCCACAATTTCACAGTGGTTTTCTTTTTTTCCGTATGGCCATGGCTCAAATTGCATCTCCTCCCTCAGCACTCGACACTACGTCTTCAAATTAGCATGTTGTTCTGTATCGAACACGGCATCTTGGTGAGGGATCGGCTAATTCTCCTGGCGGGCCTCTCTCTGAAACACCTCTTTGTTGTGCTAATGTGCTCTCTGTGATAGCATCGCCATCCATAACCTTCTCCATGTGTACAGATAACCTGGAGGGGGTGGAGTGGTGTATGTAGGGCGCTGGGAATCGGGTAGTGGGGGTTGTTGCAGCATGTCCTGCAGCTGTGCCTGCGATGACAAGCCTGTCCTCAACCTGCCCTCCGCCAGACTAAACACAGCACACAGCTTTACCTGCAGGGCTTCCTGCCTGCCTTCCCTGTTGCACTTCCACTTGTCTTGTGACTTTGGAGAGGATGCCGAGCGGTTTTGGGATCTCGGCGGTACGTCGGCACATTGCGAGCTGAAGTTGGAGCAGTGACGGCTCTCGGTTGCAGCGTGATTGGTAGGTTGGCTGCTCGTCGATGTGCACTGGCCTAACTGAATGCACTGAACCAGGTTCTTGTGCCCAAAGCAGATCTGAGGGAGTCATGCTTGATGTTTCTGGGCCACATGGAAACTAGGTCACTGTGCTGTGCTGTCAGTTGTGTCTCTCTCTTCTTGTGTGTGTGTGTGTGTGTGTGTGTGTGTGTGTGTGTGTGTGTGTGTCAGTGCAGAATAAAAGTGTAAAATAGGCCTTTTACATAAGGATGGGATGGCTTCAGATATGTAGTATTGCTGTTGCAAAGATTCTCTGAAACTGCAGCAAACCCCCCCCCCCCCCCCCCCTCACGATGCCACACTGGGAGAGACCGAGAGAGAGGGAGGAAGAGAGATGAAATTCTCATCCTTGGTTCAGATCCCTAAGAACGCTTGGGATGGCAGGATCTTATTATCACAGCAAATTTGCAATGTGCAGAGTGGAGGAGATTAGATGCGTCTTGCCTTTGAAGTGTATTTTCCAACCATTGTGTGATGGCAAATTCCATCAAGTGTTGGAGGGAGCCGTGATAAGAAGCACGGGTTATGAATGCTGTGGCATTAAAAGCCGTCATTTGAGCAATAAGATGAAACACTCTCAAACTCCAGCTCAATGGGAAATATTTCCCCTGATTTCAGCTGTCATTCACAAACGTGTTGTGCAAAAGCCACAAATCCTAAAATAAAAAGGTGCATTTGTTGGCTAGATGAATATTGTACTTGATGTAGTGAATGGGGTATTGACCTTTGAATACAGGATTCACAGCCAATTTCTCTGCTTTCCACATTTGTTCTCCCAATCAACATCATTTAATTCAGCTCTGAATCAAATGGTTTCCATTGTTTGAGACCTTTGTCTTTCTCAGAATCTTATCCATAGAAATCAATAACGACGTAGGTTTGCCCTGGAAGACACAGGTTCTTTTTTCCAGAGAATTGAGTTGAAACCATTATTAGGAATCAGATTTCCCGAGTAGACACCAAGGTGCTACCGATCTTTGATCAGGCCGTCTCACAGAGTCCTCAGCTCTTTGACCTTCACTTTGAGTGGCTCCTCGGGTTGGGTGTCAGGATGGGGCCAAAGTGGGTAATGCGAGGGTGAGCAGGAATGTCACTGAAATGACCCCACCGCTCCCAGCCCCCTCCTCAAGACTCCTCATGGGCTGGTGAGCTGCAGGGTGGGAGGACGTCCCAAGGGACCCGGCTGAGGAGTGACATCCTGGGCCTGGGCCTCAGATCCTGTTGCAGCGTCAGACCCAACACAAACAGTGCAGAGCTGCTGGAGGTGTCTCAACACGCTGTGGGACACACACTGCTTCTGCAGTTGGTCCACTTTGTCTTATTCTTCTTTGACATCAGAGAACATTGCTACCCAGGCCCAATCATTTGTTTTACTTCATTTTTTGTTTTGTCTTTGGATTTGTAATTACAATGTAGTAGCTTTAAATCTGTAGGTTAGCTCAGAAACAAGCTACACACACTACATTTACACACATTGATAAAAACAACAGTTTAGTGTATGTCTATGTTATGCTTATAGCGTGCCATTAACTATTTACTGCCCATATAATGGAAGACATCTCTCTCTAAAGACTAAACGTAGGACGAGTCCCCCTCCATACAGCAGACCAGGAGGCAACTGCCTGACTCAAGGATTTTGCATTCACTAAATAAATAAAGCCCATATAAGTTGGTACTTGACCAATGAATTGAACAAATGTCAACATCCATCTTTGTCGGTGAGAGATGTTTCAGTCCAGGCTAACTTTCTCCTTTTAAGCCCATCTTAAGGGATGAACAGCCTTTCTTACAGCAAGCGCTGCTAGAATAAGGCTGGTACCGTCCTTAAGCATCCCAACCACCCGGAGAACGGCCTTTTCTCCCTGTTGGAGAAGAAGGTACTGGATACACCAGACCAGCACGAGAGGCTCAAGCACCCTCGGATCACTACCGTCCTTTATGAGGACACTGAAAAACCTTCTGAAAAATAGAAATGACAGAATCGGGGGGAAAACAACGATATTTCATAGGGCCCTATATGTACTGTAAATAAAGGGCCAGTATGAAAAGCATCACCTGCTAAGAACATATAGGTTCCATTGGCTATGGTCACTGTTTATAAGTGTAGTATTTCTGTAGCTCAGTGAGGATTGCTGGCAGTCACTTTCACTGTTGAATACTGTTTAAAGAGCCCTCTGCCTCTGTGCCGGATGGATTCAGAAAGTAATTCCACTTGTAAGCAAAATAAGTGGAACCCAAAAGAACTCTGATTAGCGTCAACTTGAACCTGAACTATAACAACCAGACAACAGTAGTCCTGCTGGTGAAATCCTGTAACCTCTGTGTCTACAGATTTTATGTCAAAATTGTTTTAGCAAATGAGAAATTCAACCAACATGTTGGTCAGTTCTGTGAATGTTGACTCTCCAGCAGACGTACTGAGCATTACATTGTTCCTCTCCTTACCTTGTAGCAGCAGTGAACACGTGAACGGAATTTCTGAAGAAACATGTTGCTGAGAATAAAAGTACAATGACACACTAAGTGGAACCGCTGTCTGTCAGAACTCCAACCCACAGAAGAGTGAGCCGGGCAACCAAATGATTAACCAATTATATCACCAGGCCTTGGCATGTAGTTGATAGGTAAGGGATTGGACATTCCTTTAACAAGCAATTTGGTTTGTTGGGGTTTTTCCTGCAGGGTCTTAAAACTTTGAGGTTTATGATCATGTTGCCTTGCAAGATTTTGTGGACACTCTATTGTTTGTGTGAGTGGCATTCAGCAGTGGCCTTGGACAAAATAATTTGATTTGAGGAGGAGACTTTGTATGTTGGCCTGCCTCGTGTAGCAGGAGGCTGTCAGGGACTCGCTCGTTGGTTCTTCGGTCGGATACTCCCAACATGCTGCTGGTGAAATATTGAGTTGGTTTTTGGGGAAGCCTTCCCACAGAGCTTGGCTGGGATATTTTTAGACTACAGTCTCAAAGTGGTCTGAGAAACAACACATATGTTGGGGGGACACTCCCTTTCTCTCCTGGTCCTCCACCCTTTCCCTTCTCCTCATCCCTCTCATCCTTGTGCGTCATTTGTCTCCGGGTTGGCTCGTCCGATCCCTTCAAGGATTGCTTAACGTTCTCAGGATAAATGTAAGAATGTTTTATGCTTCCTCAGTCATGTGGCCTAAATCCAGTGTCTGCATCATTAAAGGCTTCATGAACTGTTTTCTATATGACGGTTTAATGTCTTCATGCTGCTGACAGCTAACTGATTCCTCAGGTGGAAGCATTGCTCCATCCTTCTGTTTCCTTGTTGAAGTGGAACTACAGCAGCGCTGTATGCACATTCTCAAGGGCTGCACAGAATAATTCATATGATGCTTTGATAAGCAATAATGGGCCTAGTAAGGTATAATTCATATGCCCCAGATCTCTGTCGAGAGTCGATGGTTTTCACAAAGTGTCCCACTACCTCCCAGAATACCCCCCTCCTTCAAGTCTCTCGTCTGGTTGAAGAGGGCCTATTTATTATTTAAATCCTTCTATAATTCATCTATTCCCCACCAATACACCCTCTGTTGCTCATTCCTCGTCTAGTGCAAATTAGCATGAGCACTGTCTGTATATCTGAAAACGGAACGGAGGAAGTAAGCAAGCAGAGAGACGGCAGCAGCTCAGTCCAATGGACAGCGCGCTGCTTATTTCTACAGCAGTCCGTGTGTGATCTGATGCTGTGCGACATATTGAGTCTAATTTGTAGCCTAAAGAACCCAACAGCTGTGGCCTATTTTGTTTAGCTGTTTTTCGGGTGATGTCACCATTTGTGCCTCGTAAGGCTGCCTCGCTCTGGGCACTCAGTGTGAGGATGTCAGGAGCATTTGGCTGAGCTGCTGATGAGGAGGGCAGGGGTTGTGTAGCCTTTAGAATAATCAGATAAGTCAACCGAGGCGGTTATGTGCAGTTTTCAAGACCTCTATTAACCAGTGTTAAATATTCACACATGCCCTGTTGTTCTATTTGACATGACTTTCTTTACATAATGAATAATATTTTAATGAGCATTGTATGGAGATCTTTTGGGGGTGGGGTAGTACTACATTGTCTCAACACTATTGCGTCTCATTGTCTTCACCTTGTCTATTATAACCTATTCTAAAATGTTAGCCCACCCGAATTACAAAGATGCACGTTTCCTCACTCACCTCAGTGGTATCTGGCAATGCATGTTTCAGTTGCCTGGTTAATGTGTTTCATCAGGAAATATGAAGGTGTTGACAGTGTGTAGATTGTTCTGAGTAACTGGGACCTTTTTTGGGGGAAATTATGCTTTTGACTTTTTGAATGCACATTTTAATGCTATGAGCTTTTGGACACATAAAATCAAAACCACAGTACACCAACATGTTTTTCATCAAGAACAAAAAAAGGAAAGCAAAAAACGCAATGAAAAATATTAAGTTATTTTTCATAGTTGAGTCCATCAGTGAGGAAGACATGTGGTTGAGCATCAGTAGAGACGTGTCATGTCTCATCCAGCCACACTAATCTACTCCCATAATTTCAGCTGAACTGAATCTTGTTCGTTGTGAATTAGTACATCATGGTCACTTTCCAGATAAGACTTCCTACAAACTAAAAACCTGATATTTGTAAAAACTAGTTCTGGGCAACGATTAAAATATTTAATCGCATGGATTTTTTGCGATTAATCGCATTGTTATGGCAAACTTCAATAATTAATTCAAAAGTAGTGTATTGCGCACTTTTATTTTAAAAGTACTGCTATATGAACAAAAGGGCAATAACATTTGGTTCACGAGATGCAAGTAGCATGTTTTATACTTAATGTGAATATAATTCATACTTTGTTGGCATCTTATTCTGAAAACCGGATGTCCGTCTGAAGAAACCGGATGTTGTCTCACGTTAATGTTTCAGCTAACTTTCAAAGTCCTTCGCTCGCTCCCGATCTGTGCCGTTTAAATGCGTTTACCTTGAATTTCAGCATATAGGTGCACTAACATGTAAGTGTCTGCTGAGTTGACCACGGAGATCTGAGTGTCTGCTGACTTTACCGCAGCGATGTCCAGTAGTCTCCAGGGAGAGCAACAGCTGGTGCAGCTTCTCTCTTTATTTCTGCCCCCCCCCCCTCGACCAGAAGCGGAAGTCGCCTTTTCTCTACGGCAACCCTGAAGGGACATCATATCTCCAATACAAAACGATAAACATGAGACAGTCTGTTACAATAATAATAAATTAAAAATAATTACCTGTTTTTTTTGTTTTTTAATTATTTATTTATTTTTTTCCCATCTCAAAAGGCTCAAGGACACACACGTGCACGCACACATACATGCACAACTGACTATAGGATGTTTGCTGGCTTTTATCCCACTGTTCTTGTCATCCTCTTGTTGTTATTTATTGTCTCTTGACTTTCAATAAAAAAAAAATAATAAATTTTAAAAATGCGTTAACGCGCGATAAAATAATTGTCGGCGTTAATTAATGAATGCGTTAACGCTATAACGCGTTAACTTGCCCAGCACTAGTAAATACATTTCAGAATGTTGTTACTGAACTCTGAACATTATTACACCAGAAGCACTTGCCTGACAGATTTGCTCGCACCACTACTTGTTCCTCCTGCAGGACAAGCCTCAGCAAGTCAGGCCGAGTGCCTCAACATGGCACACAGACATAACTCCAGCAGTGGAGATGTGTCCTGACATTCCATCTCTATTGATCATGTGTATTGATAAGGTTTCTGTTTTCACAATCAATGACAGTAATCTAGGTAAGTGGAATACTCTTAGTTTAATGAAGGTTATCTTTCAAGATAACAACTAAATCGTCACTAGATTGAGATGCTGTAGTTTGATGTTTTTTTATTACGACATCCAGCATTAAGCTTAGTTTATACTCTCGCTTGGCGCCGTAGCACGAGCCTCCGCAGACGGGCGAGTATGTACGGAGGCGTTTATACTCTCTGTGACTAAACTGAGGTGGATGAGCGGCTATGCTAACGAAGACGAGCGTTATTGACCCATTTGGCCACAAGAGGGATTATACCTTTATGTGAGCACTTCTGTGAGGAGTAAACTAATGCAGTAACTCATACATATGTTTTATCTATCACCACATGTAGAGAGATGTAACTCAGTTGGTCATGGTGACACAGACATTAGCTTGGTTCAGACTGCTGACACACCCGTCGTCTCTATGGATCTTTCACTGCTTGCTGGCGGGCTTATTTACCATTCACCTGTGATACAGGTCTGCCTCTCTGAAACCGCTTTATTTTTATTAATTTTACAATATTTTTGCAGGGAGTGCACTAGGTGACAGTGTGGCTCCATCGTAGCTCTAACAGCTTGACAGAGTAGCAGCTGGGGCGGGGCTTAGCCAAGGGCCAATAACTCATTATTAAACTATTTAATAAACTTAAAGGGTGTTTTTTTTTTTTTAAATACTTCTGTTGCTTCCCAGTGGTGTTCCTTATGTTTTCAAATTTTGACCGAAGTATGTTTTAGTTTTCTGCATGATGACGTTGCTACACATGTCCTTATCCTCGGTGTGTGTAACTTAGATGGCGGTGGGCATGCTACCAGTTTGGAGAAGCAGACCGGAGCACTGGCATGGAAGCTAAGCCATGTACTGTGGATTTGACCTGTGTACTAAGTTCGGATCCAATATTCTGACAATAACATAAACCAACTAACCGATCAATGCAGCGGTAGACCAGCAGCTCTTCTGCAAGGTAAAATCACTGTTTTTATGAATGGAGTCTGGTGGCTTTAAAGATGGCAATATAACTGCTTCAGTTCCCAGTCGGAGAGGGTTATCTGAAGGCAAGGTGAAGCAGAGAAAATATTCCAAATTGAATGTTTCTTTGAGGTGGCTAAAATACGTTTTTCTGCTGCTCGGGTCCGCAACCGCTTTACCTCGCCATCAGACATAAACATTCCTTTTACCTCGCAGAATACGGGACAAAACATACAACCGCACTTAACTCCAAACTATCCCTTTCAGTTATTTCCAAACTTGGCAAACTAACCTGTGTTTGTTTTAACCAAACAAACGGGTTAGGTGTGAAAACACCAGCAGTTCATCTTCACCACTGTTCACTATACTACTTCACTATCACCAATTGTTGCTACAACTATGCTACTTACTATGCTATCACCGCTACTGCCACCACCACTTTCTTTGCTTTGTGACAGAAACCCGACGTGGATCTCGATACTTTGTACCCCGTGTCTGGTTTGATGTGGAAAGCTTCCGGCTCGGGTCTGAGCAGAGAGTTGTGGTTTACATGAGTGAAATCCAGGTCATTTCTCAGGCTCCTTCTATATGGTCACAACCTAGTACCCAAATAGTCAGGTATGTGCCTGTACTGACCATAACATATGATTAACACAGGGATTCAGGCTGTGGGTTATAAAATGGGGGCTTGTCACATTCCTGCGTTCCACCCGTATAGGAAGTTATGTTCGTAGACAAACCTGTTTCAGCACCGTGTCCTCATGATTCCCAGTGTTCGCTTTAATCCTCTTGAAGTGTGTGATGAGTGAAGTTAACAGCAATCAGGAAGTTCCACACAGTGTCGGGTATGTGGTGAAGTAGTGTTGATGCTCATAAATCAGTTGGAGAGGGACAGTGTAATACATAGGTGTTCTATAAGTAATGGTTGGTCTATTGTGCAAACCGTAAGGTCAAATGTCACATATTTGTTAGTAAACTTTTAATTGGATACTTTAATTTGGCTATTGCTACAAACCATATTGATTTTTCTTAGAACGCCATATAACCAGCTCGAGAAGGCTTTTAGATTTGCTGTTAAATATACATTTTAGATTTGACCATACATGTGAGCCAAGTGAAGCAAATGCACAGATGTTGGAAGTTGTTACCTTTGAACAGAACATTTCAGCTGGAACAACCCCTGGAGAAAAACCTCACAAACCCTCATCTAAAAAATCCTAGATGTGCGTCAACAATAAAAGCCACTATAGTAATAAAACTGTTTATTTGCACTTGTCTTATTTGCGTTAGGTTGTACACACAGTACTGTCAAACGTCTATCTGTGTGTAAAGTACCAGAGTAATGCATTACCAACTTGTGGTGTTGTCAATGGCTATCATGGAACAACCATTAAAGCATTACGTTTTGTGACTAGTTGTACTGGAACACGGTCAAGTTAAATTGAACGTAGCGTCAAACATTCTACAATCTGGAGCAGGCAGGAGCTTTCAGAGCAGCAGGTACAGCGTGTAGTATTTACATCTTAAGAGGGAGCGTCACACAAGGCCAGCAGGACACTTACAATCAGATTGTATCACTGAGTAGCAGCAATACACCAGTCTCGGAAAGAAAATGCAAAGTGGTGGTTCGTTGATGTTCATTTCTCTGCAACAATTTGTCAATTATTCATTAATTTTATATTGAAAATAAGATTATTGGAAACTATTTTGATAATTGATAGTTTTTCACGAAATAACGATCCATTTGAGAACCGATTCATGCCTTCAGGTTCTTAAATGTGACACTTCACCGCTTCACTGCGTAAATTGTATAGAAGTCTATGAGAAAATGACTCTACTTCTCTCTTGATTTATTACATCAGTAAACATTGTAAACATGAGTTTATGGTCTCAATCTCTAGTTTCAAGTCTTCTTCAATACAGCATGATGTTCATTTAGTACATTATGGTCCATTTAGAGTCACACAGACCATAAAGCAGGGGATGCTTTAGGGCGGGGCTACACGCTGATTGACAGGTTGACTATGGCGTTGTTCAGTCTGGGAGTCTTAGAACTATAATTCTTTCACAGCGTGTTTTCCGTACATGAGTTAATTGTCATTTTGCCTGTCTTAAAGTGTGTATTCAGCGTTCGGTTGTACTTAGCCCTTCTCTCTTGTGTCACTTCTAGTTGCAAAAAAACAAGATGGTGACTGCCTAAAACCAAGATGGCGACCGTCAAAATGCCCTACTTAAGGCTTCCAAACGGCACTATACAAAGAAATGAGTGACGTCATGGTGACTACATCCACTGCTTTTATGCAGTCTATGTATCTAGTAAATTGAATATTTTAGGGTGTTTTTTACTCTTGGTCAGACAAAACAAGACATTTAAGGACACCACTATTTGCTCCAGGATAATGTGATAATGACTATGTGATGTGCTACATCAGTCAACTGTGACTAAGTCTTAGTAGAGAAGAGTCATAATGTCAGTTACACAGCAATATTTATCTAGATGCAAGCTCCTGGTCATACCAGACCAAGTGAGGCGGTAGCAGCTAAGAGGTGGTTGGGGAAAGAAATGTGCTGCTTTTCTCATTACACTTAATTTGCAAGTAGCAGTAACGAGGTCACATCTTCTTGAATCTTGTTAAAAAAAAAAAATAGCAATATGGTTTAAATCATTCTAAATGTTTAGCATGCTCTCCTAAAGGTGAAGTGAGACAAATCTAGTCCGTTAGCTCTTTGTCTCCACACTGAAAGCGGTGCGACTGGCCTGTCCTGGTGTCCCTGCCTCCCTGATTAGAGGTCTCCTCGGGGCGTAATGACAGAATTGTGTTCCTGTCAGCTCCTGCTGCTCAGAGTGGGCTAATAGTCATGCTAGCCCGCGCAGCATGTCATTAGCTCTCCACCCAAAGCCCAATGAGGGGCAAGTCTGTCATTTCCATGCTAAATCACAGGGCAGGCAGGCCGGAGATCAGTCACACCGGGGCTCTGAAGCTCGAGTGTTTCCACCCACCCTTCCTCACCGCACTTAATATGCACCGATTTACACACGCTATTAGCACGGAGGAGTTATTGTGACACGGGCTGGAGGAGGCAAATGGAAGCCAAAGAGAAGCACTTTGATGGGTCGCTGATACAGAGATCATTCCATCAAAACTGTAATTTGAAACACGCTGCTCATTCCTGCCTGCGATTGGATGATTCATGGTTATCAGTCTGATGATTAGCAGGCTTGCGTAGCATCTCTCAGAGCTGGGGCTAATCTGCTTTGATTATTAGCCTCTAAGCCTTCCTTCCATGCTGGGCTTGTCGAGTACAGAGTGATGAGAAATTATACTTTTCATATTTGTATTAATCTCTCTGCTTACTTGTCAAGCTGATAACTGCGTCCTTCGTACAAGTCACCCCCTCACAACATGTCTGCAGTGTTTTTCTAACCTCACACAAACATTCCTTCACACTGGTCTGTGATATTACAACGTAATGATCGATTATTGGAGTTATTTCCTCTCAAACCACAGCTTACACCTCTTACAGGACCTTCATAAGGGTCCACAGTCACACATCAGAAGGTAGCATGTTATAATCCATTCATGCATCTTATCGTCTAAGATTCTGAATCGATTCTATACTTCCAAAAAATTTCAATTCTTTTTTTTTTTTTTTTTTTTTATTGAACCTAGATATTGCTTCTGATGGACAGTAATCCTACAGACCAAGTCAAAGTTGTGTTAAGCATTAGTGTGTGATGTTTAGAAAAATCTCTCAAAATACCATTTTTACCTTTTTTTTATTTTTTTTTTTTTTTACAATTTATCTTTGAAATTTTTTGTCTGATAAATAAAAAGGCAGCTAGCCTACAAGGTTTATTCATGTAACAGACAGCATTTTTATTTTTGTATAACTTACTCTTCGCTGACGCTGTACTCTGCTTATCATCGGGCGTTGATTTTGGATCGGGAATCGATATTGAATGGAATCGTGACCCCAAGAATCTGAATCAAATTTGAATCAGGAAATACCAAAAGATTCACACCCCTACAAGCTGACCTTCAAACTAAATCAAAGCAATTATCCATGCTACACATTTTCAACCCACAGAACTATTGGATGCGATGTAGAGATAATCAGTGTGGACACAGTGACAACAGCCACGGGGAGAAGTCTCCTCTCCGACTGGTTCACATTAGTTTCAGGGTGCTAGCGTGGCCTAGCTCCTTCTGGCTGTTCTACTTTGTGGTGCTCTACCCATGAAATCTGAAACGTATGGTGACATCTTTTCAGAGTGGAATACAGTTACTACTGGTCAGGCTTTGGCATGAAAACCAGCCGCCTGTATGAAGCATCTGTTACATGTATGTATGCCATGTGAGAATCATTTTACCCTGTTTCTCCGCACAATAAAAAGTTCTGCACATTTTACAGCTTATTGGTCACAGTGGGCTTTTAATACCAACCACAACTTGCCCTGCAGCGGAAACTTCATGGGAAATAAGCCGAGCACGATATATTTAACACATTTTCAGGCCTGTGGCTCCATAAGAAGATAAGAAGTGGATCCGTTTTTGATCCACGTGAGCCAGATCTTAGCAAAGCTGTGGGTCGATCCTTGAGTCGAGGGGACGAGCTGATGATTATGAGCGAGCGTGACCATGTTATACAATACACGCGCATCTTTACTCGGTGCCATGACCTTCTCCGCCTGCCTTACTTTGCCCTTTAGTTGGGCATGTTGTGTAAGTGGATGGGCACAACGTGAATAACATTGGTATTTGCGCAACAGCCTGTGCTGAGTGGAGAGCTAACTGGAGCAGGAGAATGGCGCTGTTCGGCGAGGTTCACGGCTGTTATTCCTACAGGCCATGAGCGTGAAAGGAGCTAATGCCATCTGACAGTTCTGGAGCAAGAAGAGGAGGGCTTGACAGAAAAGGAGAGAGAGAAGAGAGCAGGGGGGGGGTTAAGAGATAGAGGGGGTGGGAATATATGGGGGGGTGTTGGGTGAGAGAGAAATAGGGGATGAGCTAGATATGGACAAAGCAGGGATGAGGGATATGGGAGGGGAAGGGCTAAAGAGGCGATACTGTAGGGACCTCTATTGTTACCCGCTGTAGAAAATGGCCTCTGAGAACCATCGCTTTTTATCAGTGTGTCATATTAAAAGTCCAAATACTCCCAACGTTTTCTCGAAATATGCAAATGAAGTCTGCACCTCTAAAGCGGGAGCTGACGATTGGTCGTCTTTTAGTCCGAGATATTCTCTGAAATACTTCTCAGAGTGCAGCACATCCAGACTCCCTTGTGTGTTCGCACTGTGGGACGGATTAAGCCGCCCGCCATTTTGAAAATATGCCTTGAGGGAATTCCAGAAATTCTCTCGAAGCATCACACACACATTTCTGTCCAGTGTCTCCGGGATTTGTGGGAGCTCGGGCAGGGCCGGACATGTTGACATAAGAACATCTCCATTTTGTGTGTCTCTGAGTCGTGAAATGAGTCGTGCTGCTTTAACACTAACCGACAGACAAAACATAGCAAAGGAGGAATGGCGGTGAAGAGATAGACGGCAGACAGATGGAGGGAAGAGGGAGTGGGAGGTATGGTGGGATCTCACTGTAATTTGACAGGCTCCAGTCCAACTCGGGCTTCAGCAGCAGCAGTCTCTTGAAGGAGGCGTAGCAGACACCCTGCTGCCTACCTAACCGGTCATTACCGACACGGTAGAAAGACAGAGATTCCACGGCGTGTTGTCTGGTCCTCCTTCACATTGCACGTTCGGAGACTCAAGATTTGTCTGATTGCGGCTTCATGGTATTTGGAGGTAAAATTGTCCTCAGATCAGTTCATTCTTACACATCGACACATGGAAAGTATGAAAATGTGCAAATGTATAAAAATGAACATGGATATGCCTAAAACCAAAAAAGTTCTTTAGAATCCATAGAATGAGCCGCTGAGTGCAGCGCTGTTTGTCTCGTTCAGAGGTCATCCATACCATAATAACACTTCAGTAAGGAGCAACAGACGTCAAGCGGTGGCTGCTCTCATTAATGCAGGTTCACAAGTGTGTCGGACGACTGCGGTGGCCTTCACCTAACATAAAGATGTGAGAGTCTGTCTCGAGCCAGTGATGGTTTGTCCATTCTGGGCTACTGTATAAAGATGGCGGTGCATCACTGTGGACTCTCCCTGTGTAGATATGAAGGGCTCATTGTAAGCTAACGATTCTTAGTTTCAGGTGATTAATAATGACAACATAGGTAAGGATATTGTATTACATTTGTGCTAAGAGAACCCCAAAATGCTCCACACTGGTCCTTTTTAAGTAGTGCAAAAATACAGATGATGCTCAATAGTGTTTGATTCAGCAGCTGTAGCTAAATGTTTAGCAACTGTGAGGAATATTTCTAGTCTTAAACAATAGCTTCTTTATCATCCAGAATTTGAGGCTCCAGACCATCATTTCCTGTTTTCAAAATGGACGTAGAATGTTTTGTAACAAAAGCCGTACAGCTTTTGAGAGTTGGAACAGAATCCGCAGTTTGATCCAGAACAGTCAGCCACCACTGAGAGCACTTCTGTCACCGGAAACCCAACAACATGAGAGGTGGTGTTGGTTGTTTGGCAGCAGATCAGGTGATCAGGAGCCATCATTAGAGCTGCTGGCCCACATGTATAGATTATAACTCTCACATTGCTCCTCTTTGATCAGCCCGTTGTAATCGTGAGCGTCCAAGTCAGCTCATGCTGCTGACTGAACTCTCTTTGTCTGCTGACGGAAAGCTCACAGCGGCTCCATGTCTGTATGATAGCGCCCTCTGGTGGGGAAGAGTGGGGCCGTCTCCCCCC
>NW_022280146.1:347366-372345 GCF_004355925.1 Anarrhichthys ocellatus
CCCCCCCCCCCCCCCCCCCCCCCCCCACCACCTTCTAACCAGGTGATAGTGCTGCATTCATGACACCTCGTCACAAGTGAATCTATGAATGATGGCTTGAAAGTCAAACTCCAGGTTCAGTGTGTGGCGATGGAAACAACAGCATGAAGGAGACGCCTGTATATTACCGGAAGGAGAAGAGTCTAGTTCTAAGGACTCTATTATTTATGTTCGTATTGTGCTTCCATGTTGCAGATTCCTAAATACGATTGGTAACCCTGGTGATCACTCCGGCCCTGCTGTTAGACAACGTACTATTTGATGTATTTTCATATGTAAACACATTTGGGTTAGCATAATTGTAATCCATGTAAAAGTAATTAAGTCTTATATTTATAAGCTTTCAGCACGTAACGGATGACGGAGGCATACAGTTTGAAGGCATCTTCAGTTTTAAGCTCTGTTACATTTAGTTCTTCAGGGAACCATTTGGTCAAACAGCATGTTGCTGCTGTAGTTAGTGTTTGGTAGATTATTTCTCTGTTGTAACAATGCTTCTTGGCAGTAAATCTTATACTGTTGGAAAGCCGGTTTATTTCCCTTTTTAAATGGAGCCACATTCATAAGGATCATGCATTTGTGGGATGAGCAGCAGAGCTGAGTATGTGGGTTGCGCCCATGAAAAATTTGCCAAATCTTCTCTGCCAATGCCGAGTGGAGTGGAGAGGATGGAATGGCCTGCAGCAGTGTGTGAGCAGGCTGGTGACCAGCATGAGGAGGAGGAGCCAGGCTGTTGTGGCTGTGTTTGGTTCTTCCACATGCTACTGAGGCTCCTGTTTGTTAAATGAATACATTGTTAAATTGCCAATATGTCTTGTTTCTTCAGACTTCAATCATCCAATCCACCAAATGGGAGTTAATGGCAGAATAAGCTGGTTGGCATTGGCCATTTTTATGTTTATAAATGCTGGAAACTCATTGTAAAAAAACAACCTGTAAAGCAGGAGAAGTCCCTCCTTTCTTCAGCCTTGTGACAAAGGCGTGGTTTAACCTTTGACCCCACCGCCTTGCTTGGTCCACTGTTCTCACTGCCTCACAATCACTCGGGTTAGATCAATTCCAGAAATCTTAATTTCACAATTTGTATGATTTGTTTTAATGCAAACTAATATCATACAAGTGCAAATTGTCAAAGTCTCAAAATGAGTCAGTTTTTCAATCAGGAATTGTTGCAGCTAATCCATGTGTAGTTTTTGGATGGCGTATATTTTTCTCTTCCTGGATAAACAGCAGGTGGATGCGGCAGGTTGGGTATTAAAACCAGAAAATTAGATCTGTTCATGCCAAAATAAGTGCAGGGAACATAAAAGTCTGGTGAGTGTTAGAGAAGATGTGTCCTTTCACATCCGCCTTGAAGGCAATACTGCATGTTAAGGCCCTGACACACCAGGCGGATGGTTGGAGAGTGTCCGTCCACTTAGTTTACGTGGCGTGCCAACACAGACAAACTAGTGCTAGTCGCTCCGTGTCGGTGGTTTATCGACGGCGGAGCACCCGTGGGAGAGAGAAATCTCTCTGAATGACTGTTCAGTTCAAGCAATTCAGTGCCAGAGAAGGGAAACGGAAATGAGGCAAGCAAACAAGTAAAGTCAAAAGGCCACACACAGAAAACTCTTCTGAAAAAGCCAATCCTATTTTCACACCGACATGGCCATTTGGTATGAAGCCAAGTGCTGAGCGCACCGCTGCTGGTATGGAGAGTTGCGTCCTTTCATGCAGGTGCAGAACGTATGTGCTAGTTGGTTGTTGGCTGAAGGCTTTGCGGTGTGTTCAAGTGCAACTTTTT
This sequence comes from Anarrhichthys ocellatus, assembly GCF_004355925.1. NCBI lineage: Eukaryota > Metazoa > Chordata > Actinopteri > Perciformes > Anarhichadidae > Anarrhichthys > Anarrhichthys ocellatus. The sequence goes on from NW_022280146.1 coordinate 349,192, forward strand.
GCCCAAGACACAGGCAACTTGAGGTGATGAAACAGTCTGCCTTCATCGCTGCTAGTTCTTTGATGTGTGTCTTGGTGTTTAGAGCTATAGTCCTTTAGTCACAGCAGGACTGTGATAGTGTGACAAAGAGCCAACATGCGCAACACAACAACCCTCAAACTGAAGCGACTACATGGAATTCAGCCTTCATTATTCTTCCGATTTATTTATTATCATTATTACTTCCACCTGCGCTCTTCCTACTGTGACATGTCAACGTGTTCAAGTCATAGAATGTCTTCGTGATGTTACCGGCGGCAGTACATTCGTAAACTTTAGCCCTTTCAAACATGCACTACATCATTTAACTACATCTTTATGTCACACTCGGGTTTGAATAATCTCACAAGTCACTTTTCCGTAAAGGTCACGGCACATGTCAGAATTGAATGCGTTCGCATTATGGAAAGGCTGCTGCAGCACAACATTATATATTTAAAATGTTTACCTTGCCATGAAAAGAATAGTCTCCTCAAACCCTCGCCAAGGAAAGGAATTAGCATATTTCTCAGCAGGTGGTCATCAGCAAAAGTTCACCTTCACATACAGTATGTTAGCAAACAGGAAATAAACAAGAGTTACAAGCTACGGTCTTGTCAGTATTTTATACAATTCTGATCCATACATAATTACATAATGGTGAGAGAAGGTCAGCGTCAGCAATTACGGTTTTAATATGAACAGAAGTTTCATCATTGATGTAGTGTGGGAACAGATAGAGGCAGACATTAACACCAATGCCTTCTATTTAATAAACTCAAAGAATTAGAAACTGAAGAGTGGAGTATATTGATAATTCCTCCCTCAGGACAGTTTATAGCATGAGGAATGGCTGTCGAGGATGGCTCATACGAGTGGCTGATTTAGTGGTCATTAACTCCAAGATGGTGGCCAGGTCACCTCAGTTTTATATGCCCTTTGGAAGTTCAGGCAGGGAACGGCTGCATTGATCTGCTGGTCATCTGGGTTCCAAAAAGCAAATGCATCCGGGGAATGTGAGGTGGATCATTGTAAATCTAATCTGCAGGAGTGGAAGAGACTGAAACGCTGAGGTCAGCTCCCACAAACAGAAGCAGCAGCCTCTGAGGCGACTCATCACAAAGAGTCCTGACGGCAGAACAGGGACCAACTGAACCTCATGTGTAATGACAGACCACGTACAGGAGCCTGTGACCTACAGAGGGAATGTCCACTGGCAGTAAAGCCATTATTTATGAGGATTAGACATAAAACTGAGCAGTCCAATAGCCCAGGTTTGGAAGCACTGAGTTAATCGATCAGAGAATTGATTGATAAATAAATCTAACTAGTAAAAAACAATACCAATATGTCTGTTCTTTCATTAGATTATGTCCCTCTGAAACATTTCTAAGAAAATGAGTTATTGTCCTCTTTGAAGAAAAGCTAATGAACAGCAGCATAGAAACGTGATATTTTAACATCAAATGGAAGGTATACTGTAATCCCTGACTTTCGTATTGAGCATCCCTCATGATGTTTTTTTCCCTTACTGACACACATTTTTGTCAGTTTTTATTGAATACATCAAGTAAACGACTGCAAAAAAAAGCCATATAGGTCGCTTTTACAAGCAGCTTATTGCGACCCATATTTCCGTTTGTTTGTTGAGTGTCAAAGTCTGATGAGGTCGTGATGGATGTTTGGGTCAAACAACCAGGACTTCCCCCAGGAGACCTAAGTAAGTTAACTTGTGTAACGTACTTGTCCTTTATGTACCTACGTTACATAACAAATGTATATATTTTTCCCCAAAAGAGTAAACTTTTCCTAAACCTAACCACATGGTTTTGTTTCCATTCACATTTTAGACCATGCGTTTAAAACTGCGACCGTTTCACAGCGTGTGCCCGTCTCTGGTTCAAAGGTCAGTTATGTGGTTTTAGGAGTCATCAGCAAATGACCTATTCTGTAATTTTGAAAGGAGGGCATAAGACCAAAGCAGCATCATTTCTACTTGGTCCGTGGGTTCACCATAGAAATGACATGCGGCACATACATAAATATAATTCTTCCTCCACCAAACATGCACTTCATGTGGTCTTATTTATCAGTAACAGGATTCCAAATGTTTTGGCAGAGAAAAGGATTTGTGAGGAACTGTTGCTCCTCCTCTTTGGTCTTCTAAGGACTCGTCATTGAGAGCAACTTTTATGGTCGGAGAAATTCTTTAAAGTGGTTTGGCTGCTTTCAGGCAGGATGAGGCAGCTGACTTCATGTTGGCCTACAGACTGACGCGCCAAAGCTCCGGAAGAAACAGAAAAGGAGGGGCCTCCATTAACTCCTATCTGAAATGTAGAAGGGGTCCATTGGGATTGAGTTGTTCTGGCTCTGTAATATACAGTGTATTTAGTACAGGCAGAGAGCCGGTGAAGGTCTGGAAGTGTTTTGGAAATGCTTCGGTTCCCTCTTTCAACAAGAAAATGGTTGTTCTATATTCTCAATACTCAAGGGAATGTATTGATGCTGTAACTTGCTTTGTGAATCTGTATGCATGTATATTTGGAGGGGAACCAACCGTTGGGCCTATTCCTGTTTTTCTTGAAGCTCTTTGTTTGAAGAGTGGAGAGGTTTGGCCTCTGTGGCAGAGGGGGGAGGGGAGCTTAAACAAAAGACATGCCCTTTGTTACTCTAATGTTTAGGGAAATGCTGAAAACAAGCCACAAAAAAATGGCTCATCCGAAGTGACATTGAATCAAATTAGCATTTTAGCTAACAACTTGGGCTTGTTTTAAAGGGCTTGGCCACATGTTTGTTAGAAGCAGGAGAGCCCAGAACACAAGGACAAACATGGTGTATCAGACTGCCTGAGGCTAATTTAAGATCACATTTTCACTTTCAATTCACGTTGGCTGTCTGAGAGATACAACATGCTTTTATTCTCTTAACATCAGTGTCAAATGGAGTTTTGTTTTTTGTTCATCCAAAGCAGCTATTTTACTATTTGGTCTTTTAACAGAAGCAGCTTTCTAAAGTCAATTTCATGTTGATCGCTGTGTCATCTTCTAAACGTATGGTTTGTAGAACTCCAACTGTTGTAATGTGGTGTAGATTTGAAATTGGAAAAACAACATTCATTTTGTGTCAACTGACACTATTAAATAGCGTGCGCTCAATTGTTGCACGTGCATGCATCATTACATGCTATATACATGTATAAACGCGTGTCCTTGTCGAGAGCCTAAGAAGTGGTACTTTAGCATTGTGTCTCATGGGTACGGCAGCACGCTGTCCTACACGTCCTGACGAGGGGCCCCCAGCCTCGAGGCCCAGTCAGGGAGCGCCTCCCGCCACACGACTGCGGATAACCAGCAAGGCTCAGCTCCAATTGACTTCAAGGTTAAAGGCAACTTGGCTGATTATGCTGTTCATCTTCGCCGCTTGGGAGGAAAGCTGCTAAGGTCAAGGGTGACATATGGCAGCCCCCCCCTTCACAGCTCAGGTTTGACTTCCTATTTCCATCAACAAGCAAGGTTATGCCATTCAGACTGAAATGATGTCAACAACTCTCCTATATGTTGGTATGCAGCAAACATTAGGGTTACTTTTGTTAGAGAAAGTATCTCACAATGACCTCAGAAAAATATCTTCAACCAGGAAAGTATTGCTAATAAAAACCTGCATGTATATAGTAGGATTAGTTGGGTTTACTCTTTTATTCCCTAGCAGTTAACTCCCGGTGAACTATAAAGAATATTAATGCTCAAATCTGCATGTAAACACAGATCCAATTACAACACCGTGGCCAGGTCCGTCCTCTACGCCCTGCCTTTGACACGGTGACATATGGTAGTAAACTCTCATGGTATTGGAGTAAAGTAACCTGGGAGATGGCGAGGCTGTCTTTGATCACACCAACAGGTTCCACTTGTCATATTTCTACCTGCTTACCAACCTGCCTGACGTGAAGGCTCATCTGCTGTTTCTGTGAATCTCTCTTTATGTTGTGTTTGAATGTGAAAAGCTTCTCATATGTGACTTAATGCAGCCGGGTCATTAGCATTCTCATGGGGGGTTGGGTCCCGGAGAGCTTGGGGTGGGGTGCTGCTGCTGCTGTGAGAGTGAACAACAAGTGTTATTAGTAGGGTGGAGCTGTGGAGAGGGGCGGGCTGGGAGACTGGCCGGATGATCAAGACCGGCTTGTCCACTGTAGTGTGAGGATCAGGTAGAGAAGAGGCTGCTGGCTTCACACAGCATCAGGTTGGCTAGTAGAGCTTAGGGTGAGGCACACCGGTGAAACACTGGATGCTTCTCGCTATGGCCCCCTTACCAGGCCACTGGAGGGGATGAAGGAAGAGAACCCACTGGATGGTAAGACACCTCTGTAGCTCTCACAGGTTTTAAGTCTGCTTACCAACATATGGGCAGAATCATGTCAGAAAATGTGAAATTCAGCTTTCCTACAAGGTGAATTTCAATTGGATGGCCATTCAGGTCAAAGGTGCAAGTAGGACACTGGAGAAGGGTTCTACTACCTTGTTTGTAAGAGTTGGGATTGGTTTGTTCCATAGCTTGTTATCTTACTCAGGGCAGTATAGGTAAACAAAATGCCAAAGGAAGCAGCCACCAAAGTATCCAGTCTAACATGGGCAACATCTTAATTGAATGTGAACTATGATTGATCAAAGAATAAGTCGACTACATTATGAATCTTACCAAACATTTAATGTTGGCATTCAGTACTTGACAGTCTTCAGTACTCTGTGCCACAGACGTGTGTCAGCATCAAAAAGTACCTGCGTTCATTACGAGTTCTTTTACTTTTAACAGTATTGATTCATTGTTTCAATCCATGTTCAGAATATGCTGTTGGAGTGACTAAATGTATCTTTGGTATACAGAAGTATTTATTCTCATTATTGGATAAACTAACAATCATTTTCTTAAATTCACTTAGTGATATTTTTTTATTTAGAATAAGGAAATGGACACAGAACATAGGGATAGAGGGGGGGCGACATGCAAAGAACGTCCTGGCCGGAATCGAACTAGACAATGCAGTTGTGAAGTTTGCCATTTTGACCACATCTGACATCCACTTTTGAATGCAGTGTTAGTCCCACGTGAGGAGTGTATTGGACCAGAGGAGGAAGAGGACCCACCTAGCGTCCCACTTGTCTCCATCTCATTGGCCCTCAGCTCCTCTTGCTCACTCTGCTCAGTTTGTAACCCGTCAAGATTTGAAACTTCAACTTTACCATTCGTCCCTGATGCACTAAGTTCTTCAATTTGCTAATGTCTGTGTGTTTTGTCAGCTTGAACCTGTTTATGTTTGGACATGCACTTTGGTCCGCCTCAGAATTGCCAGAGGCATGGTTAAGGGGTGGGGAGGCTAATTTGGGTGAGGGCTGGGAGGGGAGTAGTATTGTTGAACGGCAGCGAAAATAGGACTATCAGTTCCACTCAGATAACCCCTAGCTGTCATTGGACCTCAAGCCAAGCCGTGACCCCAGGGCTTGAACTCTGTGGTCATGTGACCAGGCAATAAAGTGACCAGTGGCGTTGCTGGGCTCTGGCTGTGGTCAGAGAGGGACAGGCTGTCGGGGAAAGAGGTTGCTGGGAGAAAGAACAGAGAGAGGCAGAGAAAGAAAAGAGTCATGAGGCAGCCGGGCCCAGTGGCTTCTTATTTTAGCCAAGTCCTTGCTTGAATGGGGTCCAGGCAGACTGGGAGAAGCATGAAATGGATACATGGGAAGGTAAGGGAAGCCATACTTAATTAATCATAATCGGTGTGTGAATGGAAGAAGACGGTTTGGGATTATGCAGAGAACGTATTCTGGTTAATATTTTCTTTCGTATACCTTTTGATTAGATTGAGGAGTTGCTAACATGTCAAACACAGATTCCTATTCAACCAATTTCTGCAGTATGTTTTTTGAGAATGTCTTGAATTACTATTAATGAATACAATAATTATTTTAAAAAAGACCATTTCGATCCTGTGTATGCTGCTCTTAAGATCCTCTGTGCAGTGTGAGCCAACACATGTGACATTGCTGTTAGATGTGTGCTCTGTTTGAAAGGTGTAGTCCTTTATGCTGAGGAGTTAATGATTCTCAGGCCAGGAGAACGAGCTGAGACATTCTAGCTTCTCACAGCAACGCTGCCTTCAAGTGCTTTGTTTGTGTGTGCTATGACGTCTGTCAGTGCGCTGGTGATTTGCACGGTACGCCTCCATATGTATTGATCTTTGGTATGTGCCTGTGTGTTTGTACAGTGTTGATGTGATGGGAGATCACTAGCCTAAAACTCAGAGTACCTTCACATTTTGCTAGTTTTGCCCCTTTCTTTGCTTCTTTCTTGATTTTTATTTATTTTTTTAAACTTTCATGCTCTTTTGAGCCATGATGTAGTTTCACACAAAGATCCCTTCTCCGGCTGTGACTGCTAAGTGGGCGATCTTTCCTTGAACTTTTTTGATGATGCTCTCCCCAAATCACTTTCAGCTCATAATTCTTTTGTAGCTTTATCCTGCGGTTAACGTGAATTCTCTTAAGTGCTAGAATAGGATAACCTTCCTTCCAGTTTTCACACTATATCCCAGCCCAGCCCCCCACCACACCAACCACCCCTTCTCACTGAATGGTAGTCATTTGGAATGTGTATAGTCCACATGGCAAAGCAGAGTGTCGTGGACTGCTCATCACTGCTACATGTCCGTTTAATATGATGTTGCAGTTCAACCTTAAAACTGCTGCTCAGGGAGTTTAAAGACAATGGAAGAATTTCTGCTAGCACTTCCTTCATTGGATATTTTCAGTCAAGGACTTCAGTGTGGCATGTGGAGGAACCATGTTACTGTATTGGTCCCCTCCCCCTCATGTTAATCCCTTAGCTAGCAGCCATGTTGGTTGAGCTCCAGCTGAAGGAGGGTAAACTCCACACTTGTACTGCTATAACGCTACATCCCCTTCATTTTGCAGGAAGCCTCTGTTTCTGAAAATTGTTCTGCGTTTTGTAAAGGGCTCAGTAATCCAGAGAAAAGAGGTTGTTTATGTGGCTGTATGTGCAGGGTACAGAAGCTGTGTGAAGATCAATAGTAACAGTGGGGGAGGTCAGGGACTCCTGTGACTCTGTAATGCTGGCCTATAAATAGCCAATGACACGGGCTGCTCATTCCAGCCACGCATGCTCCGTTTTCCTAATTTCACTGAAACATATCCATCTCCCCAGCCAAAGCCTTGTCAAAGCAAACGCCACATAGAAGTCCATCTTGTTGCAGATCTTTGTCTCTTAAGGGTGTGTTAGCCCTTCACCCCCCCCCACCCCAGCACGCAAACACACACACTTACACATAGGATTGAACAACTTATTGCAAATGTTTCTTTCCTCTTGCTTATTTATTCAAGGAAGGACAGGTCTGTCTCAGATGGTCTGCTTGGGCACAACACGTGCCACATTTTAAGTGTTGGACATGTTTCAGTACTTTGGTTGGTCCTGCATGGGAGATATCAGGGGGAGTGTATCCTGCTGGCCCTGAGGCCTCTGGGAATTCCCCCTACCATTAATGAAGGGGAGACTATGCATTCATTAAAAGTACTTTTATATGAGTGTGTATCACAAAGTCTGGGCTGTAAAAGTCACCGCATGGTTCATATCCGCTTCTGCTGAACCGACTTTAAAACGAAGCTCAGGGCCAAAAAGTGTTCCTGCTATCAGCGATCATTTCAACATTGGTATCCAACGCATATTACACCAAATGTTACAGCACAATATAAACGAGAGGAACTTAAGAAACTAGTTGAAAGTAGAACTCTGAGGTGAACAATCTTTTAGTCTTTCATGATTATTTTTCTGGTTCAACGCACCAAACTGAATTTCAATCTCAGTTTTCTTAGAACTGTTCACTAGCTTGTGATGAAGTTTAGTTGCTACTATTGAGTAAATACGTTGTCAAATGACAGATGTAAAACAATGTTTCCTGTTTTCGGTAGATTTGGTAACCTTGGGGGGAAAAAGACGACGCATTTCAAAAGATGTTATTTTGGTCAAAACCTTTTGTGATTCACTTAAGAACAACAAGTCTGCTTAACGGTGATTAAGCCTATAGCCTGCTGATGGAAGCCCTGGCATTGGCAACATTACCAAGAGGGTGGATGTGGCGACATTCCCCAGAAAGGCGGCACATGAAAACACATGCAACATGCTTATTGCCATCGGTGTCGCCAAAGACAATGGGTCTTTGAGATTTTAACTTAAAGCTTCTTTTGTTAAACGAAAAAAACCAAAAAAAAAAAAACCATATATTACTCAAAGTGAGGTACACAAATAGGTGTTAGTATTGGTCGTGAAGACTGATCATTGTATTAACATTAGTAAGAGATACTCAGCCGTATTAATAATATGGTCTTTGATAAATAATCTTTTCAAATGCAAATCAAGCTGAGACAGTGAGCCAGACTCACACAGTCGAGGCCTTCCTACATTATTTGGCAAAGTAGCATCAGATGTGGCTCATATTAGCATAACATTAACATGTAGCCTATCTTTGGTGTGGTATGACTCAATGCTAATGATTTAGCCTCCAAGCCTGGGTGTGTATTATCAAGACAGCAATGTCAACAGGTCGCCATTGTCTCGTGGATGAGCCCAATCTGCAACTCCATGCACGGAACTTTAAAGATTAGCATCACAGTGTGGCCTGCCAGGAATGCTGGGTGTGAGTCATGGAGGGTCTTAAGATGCCTGTAACCCTTTGTGAATGTGTTCGATATGTGGTGTCCATGTAGGCTACATACCAGTCATACTCCGGGAGGAGGGGGGTGCACCCATCCTCCACCCGTAGGTAGGAGAGATAAGTTAAGACAGGACGAGAAGAAGAGATATGAGGGGAAGTGTAGAAGAAAGGCTGAGAGAGGAGGGAGGGAGGCTGCCGACAGCGGAAAAGTACAGCAGATTCCTCCCACCCCCGCTCCCTCTCTCAGCTGGGCATCATTGTGATGGAAAGCCCGAAACAAAACCTGAAGGGAGAACCCCTTCAGCAGCGATCCTTGTTGCTCTGTCAGCCACTCAAAAGGCTGCTTTACACTGTACATCAGCCTTTGTGTGTGCAGGGTGTGGACAATAAGGAGATTTTGCTACGACACATCTCTGTTCTCAGCATGATGCAGCTCACATGGGGTCAAAGAGAGATGGTGGGCCCTGTTTCCCACAGGAGACCGTGACAAAGTCTTGGGACAGCACAAGACTGATTTCAGCCTAAAAAATCATGCTGCTCTTCAACATTCAAGCCCCGTTTATCTGTGTGAAATAAAAAGACCATTCCTTACAGTTCCACATGACGAGTGATGCACATCTCACTGGTATCCGCTGGGCTCCAGTGTCGGGGCATATTGGGAGCAGTGGGAAACATGTGCAGTTTGTCTTTGTCATTGATGGTCTTAAAATGCTCGACCTGCATTTCCTGGTTTGCGTTAAAGTTAGGAATGAAACCCAGGCTGACCCCTGGGAAACAATGCAGCCTTTAATGGGCCTGGGGGGGGGTGGGTGAGCGTGTGTGTGGAGGGGTGATAGAGCGTCAGGGTTTCTGAACCAAAGCTTACAGAGGGTGGCGTTCAAGAGGAAGCACTGAAGCACTCTCTATCTTGTTGCAGATTCTCTCTAAATGAGAAAGATTAAACCAAAATTACAGAATGCTCCAATCTTCCATCCAATGGTCCCAATTTCCCATAATGCAACTATATGCATCCTATATTTCCTGCATGGTAATCGCCCCCGTCTTGCAAACTCCACGAATAGATAAATGATACAATTGCTAAAGTTTGATTTGGTGATGTGGTGAGTGAGACGTCTTTTGCTGCTTTGGGTGAACTGACCTTGTAAAGAAATTACACGATGTTGGTTTTAAATTTCAGCTCTTAAATACTATTTTTATTGCATGCTTTTGTTTTTGAAGGCATTTTTTTCTTCATTCATGTTTTGTATCTCTGTCCCTGCACTGAAGTCGGACTGCTTTGTCTGAGAGGTTCGGTCACAAGTTGCAGTCTGGTAACATGTTATTGTTACCAGATTGCCACAGACTCCGGGTCACACACGCTGCAGACGGAAGCTTTACCAAGTGAAATCCTTCAGTAACTCCCATGAATATTTAATTGTCATCTACAGGCAGGAGGAGGAGGAGTTACAGGATGTGAGGATCTGAGATCAAGTGTGTGAAGGTGTGAATCAGCCCGTTTATATGGTGGCCATGCACTTGAAAGACAGGGTGATAGATTTGGCAAATAAGCCTGAGTGAAGGCAACTAATAGCCATTGTGTTTTTCCACAATGAAGGAAGTCAGGCGTTTCACGTAGGGTGGCCAGTGGAATATATGGTTTTGTGTTCCCTCAATGAGCTGACAAATGGCTGGCTGAGGATGTGACTGTCATTTATTTGATCTCCCTCATGTTTTATGATGCCAGGGTCCTTTACATGACCTCATGCTAAGTTCTACTTACAGTAACATGTGCAGAGGGGATCACTATTGAGCAAGGCCAGGGCTTTCTGCTGAAAGTGCTCTTCCGCTGTGTGAGAAGTTGGTTGGGTCTTTTTTCTCGGGCTTCATGGAGGAGTCTCTCTGAAGCTTAGCAGCTGAAAACCAATTTATTTAGACTGTGTAAACAAGCCTGAAGTTCATTCAGAGCTAACTCATAGAACGCTGTCTACCTGCTCGTACTCTGCCTGTGCTCTCATTGTTCGTCACCACAAGCTGCTACCTCAGCAGCTGCGAGTACTGACGGTAGCCAAGGGACAGGCTGTCAGGGATGCCGACTTGGCCACTTTCTTGATCGATTTAACAGCTTTTGGAGCTGGTGCTGCTGGCTACTTTGATTGCAAAGGAGTTGTCAACACTGGGCTGGTTTTAGGTTGGATCATTTCTTAATCTAGCGTACTCTCAACATTACCAACCCAGCCTTTAATTAATGCTGTGCTGTGGATCTAATTTATTCCGATGTTGAGTGGTAGGCTACATGTGGATTCTGAAAAGTGACTGATAAATATTGAAAGTTTAAAAGTGTTAAATCTGATTTGGATGTGTGGTCGGTAGTAGAAGTGGTTAAGGTTATTTTCCATAACTAATATGTCTTGTCATTCACAGAGACGGACTGTTTGCATATTGAACTGTCATTGTTTGGGAATTGAATATTTACATAATAAACAATTTCACATATAGTAGATAAATGAGCTGTAGTCATTAATAGAACATATAGAACTTATTGTTACAGCTGTACTGAACTGGCAAGAGTACTCGTATTTAAGGTATCATATTGGGATCGGTAAAACGATACCCAGCCCTAGACAGCACTGTCGAACTTTCGCCAGCATTATACGGTAGTAAATGGTGTATCAACAGCTTCCGCTTTTCTTCTCTTTTTTTTTTCGATTTTCAAAAAGAGAGCCCTGCTGTTAGAAATGATGCAGCGGCCCTGCACAGCAGCGCCAACAGCTGGAACAGTAACAGTCCAGTTTCTGCTGACCTACAAGGCCGTCAAACAGTTCATCAAAGAGGCCAAATGTATCTTTACAAATTATTTGTAGGACAACCATCTTTTAAAGGCATAAAAAGAATTTCAAAAGTAGAAAGTGATCCAACATGCTCCAGAGATCTGCTAGTCATCACTCATTCATAACGGAAAGTAAGATTATAAATGTCTGACAAGAAAAGCATCCTTGTTTTCATCTTTGAGACGAAACATGTTTGAGATGATCCAGTGGGGTTTAACCTTTTCCATAAACCTTATGTAAAAAAACACACTTTAAGATATTATAAAAAATACTTTGGAGATGAATTTTTTGAATGAATCCACATGTTACTTGTGCTCTTTTTCTTTAGATCCTGTAGATTAATGGATTATACAGTCACTGTCCTGATCATTTTATCATTATTTCTTGTTAATAGAACACGGTTTTAGAAAATGATGATGACCATCTCCACCATTTCTGATATTTTTTACACCCAACAAGAAAATAATTGGTATGGTAATAAAAAGTCATGTGTTATAGCTCTAATCATATCTTCTATCATGACTTTTGTAACGATAGAACGTTGCTTATCTCTGCAGAGCGCTTAGTTTAGGTCACACTGTGTGCTCTAGCAGCAGCAGCAGCAGCAGAGATATGTCACTGACTGGTGGGGCTCCTCTGAGTACGTAACCTCTGTGCTGTATAGAGTTAATCACCAAAATAGTTAAAGTCTAATCCCAGGATGGGCTCACTGTGTGACGCCCCATTGTCTCTGTACACTATGGCTGCCCTGCAGTCTTCTGCAGGCAGCACATTTAAACCTCACACTATTTAAATGGTAATCTGTCTTTTGGCTTTAGAAGTCTTCAATTCACCAGTGATGATCTGGGAGAGGCTTCATGCCATGAACACCCCCACCTCCTTCTAATTACCTTCAGTACATGAAACCTGCAGTCCACTATGAAGCCCCCTCTCTCTGGGAGGCTTAGCTCTCAGCTCAGTCACGTGCCTCTGATGAGCTGGCCCTTTAAATCACTTGCACACAAAACCCCTAATCCTGCTCATTTGAATATTCAAGATGATGTAACTTTGGCCTGTTTATTGTCTAAACATTGTGCCTTTTAATCAGAGATGACTGAACCATGGACCACAGGCAGGATATCAGGTTCCTTCATGTGCTGTGAGGTGAACGGTATCCTCTCCGCTGCTTCATCTATTCTACACACTTCAACGGGTTCAACAGACACACTCTGTAACACAATCGCACTCGGATGGACAAACATGGATGTAGCATCTGTGACATCGGCCGTAGGTTTCTCAGGGGTGAGTGGACTGCATGCTGCCCTCAGTGAAGTGACTCCAGTGAAGCACAGCTGACTGAGACGGTCAGTATTTTATCAAAGAAGACTCTACCAAGCATTTCTCACTGTAGTCAAACATTGTTTAGGTTAATGATAAATCCACTGATCATATATTCAACAAATGAATCCAAGCAGCTCCACAATCTATCAAACGCACAATGCCTTCATTGAAGCTTTAACTTCTTGTATTGACTGTTTGAGAAGCAGCGTTATATAGAAGTAGTACTAATGACCTCACACTGAACGGTTGGAGTCAGTTAGTACCTCTACTCACTGAGCCAGGAAAGCTGCTTGTCTGCCTCCACTATTGACTTCCCAACCACAGAATCCCATAGCAGGGCAAAGGTCCGGCCTGTGTGTGGAGCAGTTTGTTTCATTACACAAGAGTCTTACATTAAGCAGATGTCCAGGTTAATCTCCGGGCTCAGCGGGCAGCATTAACCTGCTGGACAGCAGCCTCAGACCTCTTATGTCCACTTCATTGAAAGCACACGTGCATTCTAGTGTTCATCATGACCACAGCTTCACTTTCCATTTGTCCACCCACCGACCTCCTGGTCCGGCAGGAGGATTTTACCTGCTGCTCAGACACAAGAACTAAAAGCTGCTCTGTGAGAAGAAACTGCTCACATTTTAAGGAAACATCTTGCAGTTTACAAGCTCTATTGTTAGAGTTTGCTTGCTGATCTGAAGTAACGAGGAGGTAATGTTGAAATTAAAATGGACTGTTGAAGAGGAGTCTGTTCTATAATGGAGCCATTTCAGACCTTCCTCACACTGAACATTGGTGGCTTCTGAACCTTCAGCCATGTCTACTTGAGCCCCCCATGTCATCACGTATGTTCACTTGTTGTGACCAGTTCAACCAAAAGGTTTTCTCCTTGTTTTATTTGAAACGGTTTTAAAGTGATCCAGTAATCACACTAAAGCTGCATGGCTCCTACATAACCCACAATGCAACTGGACCGCTGACGGTTGGGCCAGTGATCTGGTGTGAAATGCTACTGATAAAGTAAAGTTCAATAAAAGAACAACAAAAAAAACCTTCAGAAATGAACTGAAGAATCTGAATTTGCAGCAGTCTGCATGTACTATCTCGTACCCACCTCGAGAACCTTCTTTGTAAAATGAACCCCCACCCATCCAGTGACACAGCTATGGCATCACAACGCCCAGATGTAGCTCTTCATCGACCAACAGAAATGAAAGATGTATCCTACTAGCTGATGTTATCATTAGAAAAACTTGTGACTTTACTGGGATGGCTGTTTCCAACAGATACTCTGTAAAGCTGACTTTAGCACTGATTCTAAGCTATTCCTTCTTTTACAATTCCCATTTCACGCAGCCAACACTATAAACCCTCAGTGTCTCCTCAGACATGCTTCTCTCGCCCTGATAAAAGACCTATCTTATCAGAAGCATCAACGTGTTGCGTCAGTCTAATCCGTTATCTGGTCCTGATATGTTCCATCCCAGTCAGGCCTGGACACAGATCAGCAGCAGGCCACATTCCTGCTGCAGCCAGGCTTTGCACAGCAAGGCTATTCTCTGTAACCATGGAGTCCAACCCATCTGCTCTCTGCGTCTGTGAGCGGGGGTGTGTGTGCGCTCGTGTGTGCTATAGATCTGAAGGCTGTAGTAAGCAGAGAAGATGTGCTGCGACTTAATTCTCAGCTTCCTCAGTGAGTTTGATTATGTGCGTTGCGTAGCCTGGAGGTAGATGGGGATTAAGAGAATATTTTCTGCAGCTTTCTCAGTTTTCTGTCTTAACAGTTTGAGAGCACCTTCATGATTAGTAAAGCAGCTTCTAGAAGAAGGTCCTCAGTTGGGCCCGTCTCTCATTGATCCCCTCTCCACTCTGTCACATCCGTCTGTTCTACCAAACATCCTTCTCCCAAACGTCTTCTGGAATCATTTTCTAAGACTTCAGCTCTTTTTCTTTTGTCACTGTCTTAATGAACCCACATCACATCCAGTGTCATTTCTACTACTGCTTTTGATGTTGGCTGTTCCCGACGTCACGTTCCACACGGTGCTCCCTTGGCGTGAGCCCCCGCTCCCTCCGACCTCGAGCCCCTAAATATCCCCTCACATGTGTTCCAACTCACGGCCTTCATTTATTCCTGTTCTACCAACTTTTGACAGTTTGGGGTGATCAACAGAAAGCGTGTGCTTGTTTAGGAAGCAGAAGGTGAAGGCTAATGATTGAGACTGGAACAGAGAGGCTGCTATAGGCTGGGCCTGGTGGGGTTCAAGGCACTTGATTGGAAAATGATCCACCGACGTTAAGAACAAGCTACAAGAGGACACATTTAGGAGCTTGATGGATCAGTATTAAGCCCCCTGAATTGTATGCCACAAACGGATTGTCTAAAAATGTTGCACTTTGTCAAAATATGCTCTATCGGAGTAAAGGTCTCGGGAGGTCTTCCTCTTCATGTGATACTGCTGTTGTTGGAGGAAGAGAAAGGAGAGACTGTAAGCAAATCAGTGGTGTGGTTTTAGCTTGCTGCCTCCTCTCCTCAGAGCTGCCAAATAAAACAAGACGTCTCCGCTCCCTGTCCGGCTGCTTGTTACACCTCCACTTTCACAAAATGAGTTGGGGCTTAAGGATCCTTTTGGATTAGCCAGCGCCTGGCTAGTGCTTAAGCCCTACCCGCCCCCGTGATCTCAATTAAAATGTGTGCCTCCAGCAAGGTTTTTGCACCCACTTTTTATCCACGATATGGATGAATTAGTGTAAAGAAGTGGGTGGAAATGGTTCTAAATGCCCCCCTTCTCAAATGTTTTCCTGTCCCTCTGCAGATGATCCGGCTGACCAGCGTACTTGCCTTATCTGTGGAGATCGCGCCACAGGCCTGCACTATGGCATCATCTCCTGTGAGGGCTGCAAGGGCTTCTTCAAGCGCAGCATCTGCAACAAGCGCGTGTACCGCTGCAGCCGCGACAAGAACTGCGAGATGTCGCGCAAGCAGCGCAACCGCTGCCAGTACTGCCGCCTGCTCAAGTGTCTGCAGATGGGGATGAACCGCAAAGGTGAAGTGTGGACACATCACAGGGACATTGTTTCTGTTGTCATTTTAACCCTGTTGTAATTGTTAGACCCTGAATCCGTATTTTTTCATTATGAGACGTCTATTTACAGCCATCTGTATGAAATGTTCTCCTTTAAGATGAGACGATGGGTGTAGGGTACAAATGCATGTACTTATAGATATCACCTTAACACTTTTCCACTTAATTACCTGTATGAAGAGAATCACTTTTTGTATTTTCTGAAATCTACAGACGCAAAAACTCGTGAAATAAACACCTCAATGGGCATTTTGGAGGGTTTCTTCTATATCTTTCATTAGGCCTAAAACATCATAAAATTAAATGGATCAAACCAATAACAGTTTGGAGTCAGACAGCTTTGTATTCCATAGCAATATCTAGTTTTTGTAAACAAAAAAATAAATTGTTAGTTATACCACCTTTACAATTAATAGGCACTTTACCAGATGGTAGTTTTTGAACAACTATTACAAACCCGTCAGACTTACTATATGTCACATGAAAAAGCCAGCTGCACCCTAACCACTGGTTAGTAACCAGTGTGTTTCCTTTGGCCTAGTTTACCTCAGTGAGGACTCGAATTAGTGAAGTACAATGCTGCCGCCCAGTGGATGATGCATGTAAATGACCCCTCAGTGCTCCTTCAGCCTGATGGGCTCATTTTAGATGATATAATCTCTAAATGCTGTGATTACAGCAAGCTTGTCCTGACACATCAGGTAGATTTAATTAACTCCGGGATGTTAACAAGTTACTCCCAGGAAATAGAAAAAAACCATCTCTGCCTGCCAACAAACGATTATGTCCGAACCAGTAAGAAAAATCCTCACATGGAAAGAGCTGATGTGTTTGAGCCGCTAGGTAGAGCTCTGATACTAACCCTGAGTCATGTTGTGTTGATGGACCACATGTACTGTAGATTTAGATTCCTGTTCTTTCTTTTTTTTCCATGTAGCAATCAGGGAGGATGGCATGCCAGGAGGGAGGAACAAAAGCATCGGGCCTGTTCAGGTAAATCACCGACTACATGTTGAATAGCAGAATAGCAGAAATGTTGTTTTCGTGACATTCTCTGACCCTCTGCCAGCTCAGAGCCCCTCTATACATATTATCACGCCTCAGCCCCACAGTTAGCTCGCTGACCGTGAATGCATTCAGAGAAGCTTCCATTAAAAGACTGCTTTATTTCTAAACCCTAATGAAAGGAGGACCTCTCTGTCATTAATAGGGAATGGATTGCTGTTTCAGTATGGGTGGTGGATTGATAGAAATGAAAGTGAATTGACCCCAGCCACAGATACAAGGCGCCACACTTTCTGGCATGCTAATGCCTTTCTAAATGACTTTCATCTATGTGTTCTCACTTCGATGACCAGCAAGGATTCTATTATTTTAGGTGTGTGCATATCTGCTAAATACACACACATAACTGTTTGCCTTCTTTCTTTCTTTCTCTTCTAGTTCACTGTATTACTGTGTGATTGCGTCCTTGCCCCTCTACATTTAGTGAAAAGCAGTGGGGGTGCTAGTCAATGCTAATCAATTGAACTGAGACACACATGAGGATGTGCTGTAAGCTCCAAAACGTGCCCACTTCTGTGTGTGTGTGTGTGTGTGTGTGTGTGTGTGTGTGTGTGTGTGTGTGTGTGTGTGTGTGTGTGTGTGTGTGTGTGTAGATCACAGAGGAGGAGATAGAGCGGATCATGTCAGGCCAGGAGTTCAAGGAGGACGCCCCGGAGCACACCTGGGGCAACAACGGCGACAGCGACCACAGCTCTCCAAGCAACGGAGCCTCGGAGGGCAACCAGCCGTCACCCGCCTCCACTCTGTCATCCAAGTGAGTCGTTCATCTCAGCCGCTTAGCGCCAGCACTCGCCCCACCATTGAGATAATGAGCCGGCCCTGACAGTCTAACACCTCGTTCCCATCTCACCCAGACTTTAGTTACGGTATTCATCAGCAGAAGAATGCCTGAATATGCCGCTGCTCAGGCTCGCTGGTGATGACAAACACAAAGAACGCGCTGCGCTATCTGCTGTTCTTCTACGGAGACAAGCGCATTGTCTATCTGCACTCATCAAGGACAAATATTGTCTAGCTACACGCATGACTATTTATTTTAGTCTCATTATCAACACAGCCACACAGCCTGATAGCTATTCAGAGGAATTCTTGTTTTATCAAATCAAACCTGAGCAATAACAGGATGCCTGAGCAGCGTGGGCTTTGGTATGCAGCTCCACAATTAACCACAAAGTTTAGACTAAAAAATTGCAAATATTGTTCAATAAATAGATTAAAGCTCCAACAAAACATTAAAGGTTAGGACATGTAAAGGAATATAGGCTACGTCCACTACAGAGTTCAGCAGGTCTACGATGTGTTTAGCGTAGCTTAGCACAAACACTAGAAGCAGGGGGAGACTACTTTCTTTGCACTGGACACACGGATATGAAAGGTATCAATCTCCTTATCTGACTCTGAGTAAGATGGTAAACAAGTGTCCCAAGATATCAGATTAGTCATTTTACTATAAAAATTATTAAGTATAAATGGCCCCTATATGGCCGACTTGGTGTAACCGTTGACCTCTGTTCTTCCAGTCGCTCTGTGGAGATGAATGGCTACACGGCGGCCCTCAGGGACCAGTACATCAACACCTCCATGTCCACACACTACCAGATCCTGCCTCACCTGTTCAGCTACACTGCCCAGTCTGGCCTGCTGGCCCCCCAGCCCCGCAGCCTCTACCCACAGTCCCACCCACTGGTGCTGCAGCTGGTGGCTGCTGAAGACCTGGCCCCCCTGGCAACCCCTATGCTGATAGAAGAAGGGTGAGTCGATACATACACTAGCTACTGCGTATTCTGTGTAACAGTGCACCTCCCCAGTGAATACAGTATATGCTTAAAGGAAGCTTCGGGCTGTCCTTTCATTGGGTTTAAAGCTAATTTATTGCCACAGGGCTGCTCAATAAGATGCAGTTGTAGTCCCATTTTGCTACATAAGGGAATTTTATGGTGGTGGATGAATTAAGTCACTGAGTCTCTCAGCCGGAGGAAAGAAGCTGCTCTGAAGTCTGCTGGTTCAGCAGCTGATTCTTCTGTATCTCTCTCCAGACAGCAGCAGGTTGTGTCTGGGAGGGTTTTGTCTTTTATTATCCTTTGTGCTCTTCTCAGGCTCCTCTTGTCACCAATATCACTGGTGCTCAGTAGATGGTACCAATGATGTTCTGGGCGGTTGTAATCACCGTCTGTAGAGCCTCCTGTCCTGGACCGTGCACATCCCACAGCAGTTTGTGATGTTCCCAGTCTTGGTTTCTGTTGCTCCTCTGTAAAAGGACCTGCATTCATACTACTCACAGAACTCATGACAAGAGATCACGACACAGTTTATGTTTTACCTTATCTGACTGATTGGCAGGTATTATATCAAGCCGTGAGTATTAGTGTGGGGGACTAACGATGTGGGCATGGTGACTTCAACATTGAATACGTAATCAATGAAATGCATCATGTTAGAGGTGATCCAGAGTCAACACACCACATGTGGTTTTACACGACACGCCAATATTCTGCTCATACATCACTTCTTACCGTAGCTCTTTGTGTGCCTCAGGTACAAAGTGACACAGGTGGAGCTGTTTGCCCTGCTGTGTCGTCTGGCAGACGAGCTGCTCTTCCGCCAGATCTCGTGGATCAAGAAGCTGCCGTTCTTCTGTGAACTCTCCATAGAGGACTACACCTGCCTGCTGAGCTCCACCTGGCAGGAGCTCATCCTCCTCTCCTGCCTCACCATCTACAGTGCCCAGATTTTCGGAGACCTGGCCGATGTCACCGCCAAGTACACGCCGTCTGACGACGAGCTGCAGGGGTAAGGACTTGGGGGGGGGGGTCACAGTTTGTTTGGAAGTAGAGTTGTTGTTTTATTGCCCAAGTAAATTGTGAGATGTAACCCTCGACATTTAGTTTGTAATCATCAAACAAAGAACACAGGTACAGTATGACTTTACTGGAGGTGCTTTAATACTTACAGCTGCACTGATCAGTATTTTATACAAACATGTGAAAGGAGTCACTTGTACTTAGAAACCCACAGAAGACGATCAGCATCTCTGTAGTTCCCCTCAGCTCAATGCAGTGTTTAAGCAGCATCAGCTCATCGTTGGGCTTTATGCCCCAAGATGCAACAATGATAGAAACTCAGATACACAAGAATAGACCAAGAGGAACAGGCTGATGAGAACTTCATGTAATGCAAACATGGAACAAAACAAACAAGCGTGAAAGCATGGTCACAATAATTATAATCAAAACTTTGTATGATGATGTTGTACATTTGTGTATCAAGCAACTGTTTCAGGCATAATCTGGAGGCCACAATAGAAGTTAAACTAATGCTGATGTGCTCTTTTAAAATAATAAAAAAACACAAGGTGCATAGAAAGGAAAAACGCAAGTTGCTCATTGAAAACAATTTTCTGTTTGATCATGAAAGAAAGTGAATAGTGCTTTAAACAAGATGTTTGTGAGCGGACTGACATAATCCACCAGACATTAGCATGTGGTAGCTAGCCACATAGTTATGTCTGACATCTGCATTTGCATTTTGGAAGCATGACTGAAGAAAGGACCCTCATTCACGTGTTGGTAATATCTCACCTACGGGGACTCATATTGCCTCCGATCCCTTTGTTCGTACATTAACATCCACAAGATATTAAACTCGAGATTTGTCTCGGGGAGGCTCGCCAACTCAATAATGTATGATATCAGGAATTAAATGTTCCTCACGGCAACAACGATCCTCTGGAAATACGAGACGTTAAACTTTGTGAGTTTGATAGTTTTCCTCTCAAGTGTTGTTGTTGGATGAGGGCCAGTGAAGCGGTCCGTGAACAGGAGGACTCCTCAGGACAGCGCTGTGGCTAGCACCGTCTGCCATGTGAAATACACGCATGTCCCACGCTCTGTAGAAGAGGATGTGTGGGGGTTTGGATCTGTGTAAATCAGACGGGAATTATCTGACCTCATGACACAGATTCTGCTAATATACGGTGCCGTTCTGCTGCTTCGGTCAATTTGCCTGTAGTTTAGGAGAGAACATGTGATTTACAGTGACAGCACTGAAGTGTGTGAGAGAGATTGGAGCTGTGAGAGAACGGGAAGTGAGCGTTGATCAGTGTAATTAAAATGTGTGAATATTTCTAACTCCTTGAGAGAGCTGTGGGATTAGCAGGACGTTTGTTAAGCCCTTTTTAGATGTGACGTGTTCCCTCCTGAATGTTTGCCTCGTTCACTGAAGCATAGCAGCTTAAGATAATGGGGCTTGAGGTTTTTTTCATTTTTTGACAGTGGATTTCGATGTGAACATGTGGACAGTAAACCTACTAAAGCTCTAACTGGTATAAACCCTGACCCTCTGAAGACATATTATTATTGTATATGGCTTTCACCACATCATCTTTACACTATTATTGACACGTCTGTGTCTGATTCCTCAGCTTCAGTGAGGATGGTATGGAGGTTATGGAGCGGTTGATATATCTGTTTCGCAAGTTCCACCAGTTGAAGATCAGTAATGAGGAGTATGCCTGCATGAAAGCCATCAACTTCCTCAACCAAGGTAACAACTCCAGCGCTGCTGTTCCTGAGCTCAAGCCTCTCTTAGCCCTCTCATATTCCCCTCACGTCTCTGTACTTTCATCTGTATCTCTGCAGATATCCGAGGACTGTCCAACACCTCCCAGCTGGAGCAGCTCAACAAGCGCTACTGGTATGTGTGTCAGGACTACACCGAGTACAAGTACCCGCACCAGCCCAAACGCTTCCCCGAAATCATGATGTGTCTCCCGGAGATCCGCTGCATCGCAGGTAAGACCTGGAAGTTCTGTATCATAGTTCATGGTGTAATGATGCTGCTAACTTTAATGTATTCTTGTTTGAATACTAAGAATGCTACGGTTCAACAAGGATTCATCTTATCTAGGATGAGCTCCAATCATAGTTTAGCAAAACTGGGTTAAAAATGAGTAAATCCTGATTCTAAATGAAGCAGAGCTCTGTTACACAATTAAACTAATCTCTGTTCATTAAATAAAAATGAAAGCTCAATATGGAGATTCTTGCTTACCCAAATTAAATAAATGTACCTATAAGTAGGCTATAGAAGAGGGGGCTGCTCCATGTGTCTTTAAAAAAAACAAAAAACAATGGAGCAATATGGCTAAATAATACAATAATAATATCAAATAAACAGCACAGTGAGGAAACCACCTTTTCACAGTCTGTTGGTCCAATCGTCCTGTTTTCAACTGATCTCAGGAGAGAAACTCAGCGGCAGCAGCACTAAACTCAGTTTGATTAGTTTCTCCTTAAACTCCCTTCAAGGAACGTCATTATTTAGCTCATTTTAAAAGTTCAACCTCCTCAAGTGTAAGTTTAGAGTAACAACTAAACTGAAGTTTAAAGAAATTTAAATGCATCTTTTAAAAGCTCGGTTCAACAGGATTTAATCTGCTTTAGAACATAAATCCTTGTTGGTGAAACCCAGCCATGATGTTATTATAACTGTCGTATACATACAGGTACATGAATTAAATTGGATTGCATTTTACCCATCCTAAGTCTTTTATTTCTAGTGGCTTTTGTCCAGTGTTACATCGCTAAATAATGGGGCTATATGGCTCCAACGGTCAGCCAATAACCAATGAAAAACCTACTGCAGCTTGTGTTCATAACTTGTGTCCATTAATTAATGAGACCGTTTAATTAGCTGTTGTTTGCTGTTAATGCCAGCGCTAGACTTTCAGCATGTTTACCTGTGATCAGGATCAATTCAGTGTGAGAGTCAAACCTGGATGTATAAAGAGAACTGGAGACAATTGAACTGCATTTTATTGAAAATACAATGCAAATGAACAGATGTCTCCTTCCCTATGGAAGTCTATGGGGGGGGGGGGGGAGTCTTTATGGGCCCCATGGCCTCCCGTGACGGACCCGGAAGTTCTAATTCCAACGTTTGGCCATGTTGTAAGTCGCTTTGGATAAATGACTGTAATGTAAAACGTGCTTCACAGCCTGGTGTCTTCCTGGGTTCTTGCTTCACACTCACCGCTCCGAGTTTGCTGCTAGGACACACTTCATTTCAATTCCTCAAATTCCTTTTTTTGGGGGTTTGTTAAGTTACTGTCTATGAAACTCAACACTTCCAACAGCTCAAAGGGCGTGACCCC
>NW_022280146.1:372445-375042 GCF_004355925.1 Anarrhichthys ocellatus
TTACTCCTGCCCACAGGCGAACCCGCCGCTCCCCCCACCTCTCCCCCCCCCCCCCCCCCCCCCCCGTGCTGATCGGCTTTGATTTTACATATCTGCAGGATTGTTCACATTGAGCTGAAAAAACCCAATTGTAACTAATTAGTAAATGAAAACAGCATTTCTGTTAAAAAGAGAGTATGATATGAATCACTGCATTAATACAAAGGGAACTAATGTGTAAATGTCCTTTAGCGAGGCTAAGCTAAGCTAACCCTGAGCCCAAGATAAGCTAAGCCTAACTTGTTTGCAGGGAAGCTGGTGAACGTCCCTCTGGAGCAGCTCCCCCTCTTGTTCAAAGCAGTCTTGCACTCCTGCAAATCCAGCCTGACCAGCTACAGGACCGGCCCGTCGCCATGCGTGACCACCTCCTCCGGAAACTAGACCCTGGCCCCGAGTCGAGGGACCGGTCTCCCCTCTTGTGAATGTGACAAGCAGCTAGTTTGTTTTTTGTAACTTTTTTCTTTATATATTTATTACACGACAGAGCTGAATGTATGCTGATTTACACTGTGCACATGCTTCTGTACAAAACAAATGCTCGTAGATGCATTGGTCTTTGGAGTTTACAAGTGTGTATCCAGTTTGCTCAATGTGTCAGTGTTGCTATTGTTAGAGCTAGACTTTAAAAGAGTTTATTTTATTCAGACGTGGAAGGATAGACACATGTGACGAGTGTTTTGAGACTACCTCAGGAAAATGTTGTTGCTATTTTCAGGTACCTTTTCTTTCTGTTAAATGAAGAGCTGCCCAGTATAAAACCAGATCCCTGTGGACGCTTTGGCACCTCAATCACAGACTGAATGTTCAAAGGAGCTGCAGAAATCAAACATTTAAAAACAGTGTTTTGTTGCACTGAAAATGCAACGTGATTAGCAAACTTTAGCTACTTTATCGGCGTGGACTCTCAGACATCCTGCTAATGGGAGGCGGTCTTGTCAATTTAACATTCCATGGGTTAGGGTGACAGTTGTTGGATTTGTGGGATCTTCATTAAAAAAGGAGCTTACGGGTATTTTTTACAATCATAGACTGGGGATGTAAGGCTTTATTGCAGGGGAAGGGAGGATAGCTAGGTTTGGTGTTTAGTTTTAGTGTTTTTCTTTTTTTGACCAAAGTGTTATGCAATGCTTTATTCAAACACACCCAGTGATGGGTCGGGGGCTGATAGCTGCCCCCAAAAAAGTTTCTTATTAATGAAGGATCAGGATAAGAAATGAATCAATCTGTGTCCGAGGGGAGAACCCTCTGCTGGACAGACAAGTACGTTGCTGGAGTTCATTGTAAATGCTGCTGAACATGCACACAGCCTTGTGCACACGTATATGCATAGAGCAGATGTGATGATTGATATTCCCTCGGCTTCTTGTCAGATGGCTTGTTTGTTTGGGCTCTGCCGCCTTCAGTGCCAGGACCCTTGATGCAGTGTTGGCCTACTCTCAGCACGCCATCACCTAACTTTAAGGACCGCCGTACGGTCCGCTTCATTTAAGATGAGGCATGAAATCTGGCTTTTTTCAATTTATTTAGAACTAACCAAGAACTAGAGAAAGACATTGCCTTGTGCGAGAGATTTTAATGGGTCAAAAAGATGTATAGAAGTGGAACTGACCACAACCGGATTCAAGTCTGAACAGGAGCCAAATCAACCTGAGTCGACTAACGGTGCTCGACACTCTGTGTTTGCTGCCTCCGGTTCAGTGGAAGCTGCTGTAGAGCGCTAGCTTCTGTTAGCGTATCCAGCTTCAAAGCGGTCAGAACCAATTGGCCCTTTCAAACGTTTCATTGGCCAGTTCATGCCAGTATTAGAGGAGTTTACACTGTTTTCAGGTCTTGTCAGGTCCAATCAAAACTTTGCACAGACCCGAGACCAGTAGCAGTTTGAGTGTGACCTGTTCCAGGTCCAAAGGACTCTAGAAAGTGTGGACTTGAGACTTGGTTCAGGTCTAGTCCTCTGGCTTAACTCGCCAAACAATTATTTCTTTTCTGAACTCGCTAATGTTCAGGAAGTTTGCGGATTATTACTTTTGGGGATGGATTCAGTGCGATTGATCCGGGCCATGCCTCAGTGAATCCAGGCTTGGTATAGAGAGTTTAGGTGACTTGCCTCCGGTTTGTGTCCCCTCTGTCAGATATGCACATTGTTTAAAAGAAGCCATAGAAAATGGTCTTTATTTTTGAAGTATACGAGATGATCATTTCAAACCGCTTGAAGTGTCTTCTTGGATTCCTCAAGGCTTTTGCCGTTTCATGACGTACGAACAATTTGAAATGCAGAGAAAATGCAGTCCTCGCAGCGACTCTTTTTTGCACACAACGGTGAGGTTCGGAGACCTTGACCTTTGACCTCGGCCACTGCCCACCCAGTGTGTTCCTCTCTCAGGTCCCTGCCGGCCTGAATCTAAACAGGGTAAAGTGAGTGTTATGTATTGCATTCAGGAGTTCCTCAGCGACCATGCTGATGTACTTGTAGTATTAGTAGATGTAGGTTCCAGGACATTGTAGGTCCTTTGTAGAAGTGTTTTTCTGTTTTTCTTTTTCTACTTTATCTCCCCCCCCCC